>NC_056738.1:85320796-85328478 GCF_019279795.1 Protopterus annectens | reverse complement strand
CAGTCTGCTCTGGAGCCACTTGGCCCACCTTTGCCCTTGTCTGCTATTCCTCCTCCAAGCCATATTGGCCTTTCAGAGCTGGAGTGCTTGGTGTCAGTGGAGGAAATGCCGGCTCCAACTCACTTTGTTGCTGCTTGGAGCCAGGTTCGGCTCTGACACGCTCAATGCCATCCTTTGTGTCCAGGGGCCGAAGCTCCCCTGTCGGCACCAACAGGGAGGGTTGTAATCTATTGATCTTCGGTTCTGAGCCTTCCTCTCAACTGCTTTGGCCAGGGTGAGCTCGGACCTTGCATCTATCTCGGAGTCGACAGTTCTGGCTCCGGCGCCGACCCGCATCTCTTCGGAGTGAGGGAGGTCTTCGGAGCCGGAGAGATCGGCATTTGAGATGATGAGGAGCGTGCTGTCTCATTCTCCAGCCCCTACCAGTGGCACCAGCACTCTTCACCCAAGAGCACTCACTTCAGTCTCAGCCCCTATTCTTCTCTAGAGATGGCAGAGACCTGCAACTTCCGTAACCATCGGTTGTTGGTCCCCACACTTCCGCGGCTTCCCCAGAATATCCTTCTGAGGAGCCTCCCGGAAGAGGTTATGTAAGAGGAAACATATTGACTCCCAGGATGAGTCTTCGACATCAGACACTGACCTCGAGGAGTCGGAAGGGTCCCCCAAGTTGTCCTATGATGATGTTTCCTTTGTGTACATTTTTAGCGATCCTTAGGCAGAGGTGCGACTGGCCCACTGTTAACCCTTCTGATGAGGAGTCGGTGTATTTGAAGGCTTTCGGGTCTCGACCTTCTGCCTCTTGGGTGTCCCCACCTTTTGACGAATTGATGGATCTAGTTAGTCGAAAGGTGTGGGATACTACTGACATTATGAAGCCAGTCCCCAGGAGACCAAAGAAGTTCTTGTCTGCCCCTCCTGGTAAAGAGTTCTTGTCCAAGGGCGTTCCCGTAGATGCCATGGTGGTGGCGGCGGCCACGAAGAAAAGTTAGCGGACACCTCTTCATCTCTGCCAAACAAGGAGCCTCGACAGATGGACAGATTTGGGAAGCATATTTTTGTTCAGCAGCCTTTACCCTTCAACCGCTGAACTATCTCACGCACTTCCCGAGGTTGCCGAGAGATCTCAAGGAGTTAGATTCCATACAAGGTACGTGTACTGAGGGAGTTCCTGACAAGGTTTCTACTCAGTTGTCCACTTTAAATTCTGTGGTTAACTCCTCCATCGACCTATCTCTTATGCTGCGGATGGAGCGAGTAGAGCAGCGGGTTCCGAAGTTGCCTTTAGGCGCCACTCCTGGATGTGCTTGTGTAATTTTGTGGAACCGTTCAAGTCTACTTTCACCAATGCCCCATTTGATGGTTCCTCATTGTTTGGTTCCAAGGTGAAGGATACACTTGTGTGAGCAAGAAGGAAAGACGTTTTCTGCCGTGTGAGTGCTTTTTACTGTCCCTTCCAGACCATACCCCAGGGGTCAAAGGGGTAGTAAAATGTGACTCAAGAAATCCCATAGGGTCTTTCCTGACACACAGGGTGAATCCTCCTTCAGAGGCAGAGGAGGAGGGAATGGCAGACTTCGCTCTGGAGGCAGGGGCAGTCTGCAATACCAACAAGGCCGTGATTCCTTTCGAGGACGGCTTTCGACTGAGCTTCTCTGGGGCTGGCGGGGGTCGCATTTCTTTGTACCAAGAAGCCTGGCTAAATATCACCCAAGACAAGTAGATACAAAGAGTTGTTACCAGAGGCTATATCTTACCCTCTTCCCTATCACTGTTTGTTCCCAGAAGGATCCCAGATGTGCACCACCCAATCACAGGAATCAGGCAACTGTGGAAATCAACAAGTTGCTCATAAAAAGAGTCATCCAGCCCGTCCCAGCAGACCAGATCGGATCCGGAACTTAATCCAGGTTCTTTTCAGTTCCAAAACGAACTGGAGATTAGAGGCCAATATTGGACCTCAGCAGATTGAACGAATCAGTGAAGAAGGACAAGTTTCGGATGGTAACACTGCAGTCTATACTCCCATTGTTAGGGAAAGACTTTTGGATGTGCTCTCTGGATCTTCAGGACGCCTAGTACCACATAAAAATGGACAAGGTGTAGATGCCATCTACGCTTCCGGCTGGGAGCCAGTCACTGTCAGTTTCGCGCTCTGCCCTTTCGTCTCACCACAGTCCTAGGGTGTTCACCAAATGCTTGGCAGTAGTGACAGCTCACCTGAGACGTCAGGGATTCCAGGTGTTTCCGTATTTGGACGACTGGCTCCTGACCACCCCCACCTGGCATCTCGTCCTCCAAAACAGGGACGCCATGATTCAACTTTGTGCTCAGTTAGGGATCTCCATAATTTGGAAAAAAATCTGCATTATTGCCCCCCAATCTGTGATTTTTATAGGCGCAGAGGTAGACACAGTAACATGGCACAGATAAATACAAGCCATCACAACACAATACAATTTAAATTTGACAATGTGTCACATTGTTATACAGATCTCAGTACTGATAGCATTAAAGAAACTAAATTCACATTTTTTAGCCATGATCATTGTTCAGAAGTGATATTAAACGACACAGGGTTTGAATATGAGACAAACACAGACCTCAATGAAGGCTATTCTTCTGTTATTGTGGATGGAGGCTTTAACCTGTACAATTTTACTGACACCAATTTCAGTCCCAGTTACGTTACTCTTTTTATGAAAGGTTTTACTTATGTACCATCTTTTAAAAACGACATGGGAAGGATTTTAATTAATTTAAAATTATATACAAGATTGTTGAATTTAAATATGTTCTTTGCTAACAACAAAGGTATCCAAACAGACACACGTAACTTTAGACTTAAAAGGAGTAGTGCATTTGTACCCCCACAGAACCCTATGATTTATTTATTTGAAAAGTTATGTGAGACTCAGATAAGAAGAGTATTGAAGAAAGAAAAAAACTACATCTGAGAATCATACCCCAGCTGAAAAATTTTGTCTTGGGGAACTGACCACGACTGATATATATAGGGTTATGAAACCTGACAAGGGAGGTGGAGTTATGTCTAAAACTGATTATTTGAACAAAATGACTTGTGTTGAGCGACAGTAACACGTATGAAAAAGTGTCTAAACACGAGATGTATAGGGCATATGCTAAAGTGGATTGGCAGTTATATGAATTTTTGATGAATGGAGTTTAGTAAAGAAGAACATGATTATTTAACAGTCGAGTTTCCTATTACTCCATCCATCTTTGATATTCCTAAGATACATAAGGATACCAACAATCCACCGTTTAGGTCTATAGTATCTGCCAAGGGTTCCAAAACTGAGGCAATAGCCTCATTTATAGATGTTCAATGCAAAGAGACGTTAAATCACCTACCACATATATTGAAGGGCTCATGGCATTGCCTAGACAAAGTAAGTGAACATTTAATTGACATTAATCCCGACATGATTATGGTCACCATTGATATTGTTAATTTGTTCACTGTGATACCACACAAAACTAGGTTTAGAAATGTTTGAGGCCAGTTTATTGAAATTTAGTGGTATGCACACTGGAAAATGCAAACTTTTGATGGAACTGATGGAAATAGTGCTCGAAAACAATCACATTTACATTGATGGTGAATACTTTAGACAAAGCACAGGGGTGGCCATGGGAGCTAGATGTGCTCCTATTTATGCCAATTTAGTGTTAGCCCTTTGGGAAACGCAGTATATTTTACATCTAGTTATTGGCCAAACATTGCTTTGTATCTGAGATAGCTGGATGATATTCTCATTTTTTGGAAAGGTAATAGAGAAGAATTACTAGAATTTGAAATTTTTCTAAGAACAACATCAACTTTTCTAAATTTTACCAGTAAAATTTTTGAGAATAATTGTGAATATCTGGACAATATTATTCTACACTAGTGATGGTGTGAGAGAATCAAACATATTTCGAAAGAAAATTACTTTTTTTTTCTGTATTTTACTTTATTTTGTTTTGTTTATCATTAAATTAGTTTCAGCATTTGACACTGTGCTGCCTATCTTAGTTTTCCTAGACACAGTAACATGACAGCTAGTCTCCCTGCCGAAATTGCACAGAATTTAATCTCCTAAGTTCAACGTTGTCTCCCATTGCAAAAAGTCAAAGCGAAATGGGTTCTTCAGCTCCTTGGGACTATGGCTTCCACAATTCTATTGGTACCATTAGCCAGGTTGCACATGAGAATTCTCCAGTGGTCCTTCCAATCTCTCCCACTGAGTCATCCTATCCTGCTGACGGAATCATGCAAGAAGGACCTTCTTTGGTGGATAGCTCCCAATCAACTGATCACGGGTGCCCCCATTGTTCTGGCCCGACCACAGATGCCTCCCAGATCAGGTGGGGGGGACATTATCTCGGCAGGACTGTCCAAGGCACATGGCAAGAACACGAGGCTCGTCTGCATATCAGTGTTCTGCAGATGAGGGCGGTGCTTCTGGGGTTGCAAGCACTTCAAGACCTTCCTCTAGGGACAATTGCGATACAATCAGACAACATGTCGGTGGTTTGGTATATCAACTTAACAGGGCAGTACCAGATCTTACCCACTCTTGTCGAGAGGCCATGTGAGTTTGGGAATGGGCGATTTCTTCCCAGTGCTTTCTGGTTGTAACGCACATTCCAGGGATATGACCAGTGTGATAGCTGACAAGCTCAGCTGTACAATCCTAATGCCTTACAAGTGGTTTCTGAAACGGGAAACAATGGATCAGATTTTCCAGAAATGGGGCCAGCCTTGCTGCGACCTTTTTGCCAACCCAGTCAACACCAAATGCAGCAGCTGCTTTTCCCACATTCACCCTCCGGGGGAGACTCCCAGAGATTCTCTGGCTCACGATTGGCCCATGTGACTTCCGTATGCCTTTCCTCCAATCCCTCTCATTTCCAAAGGGATTCAGAAAGCCAGTCAGCTGGGAAGCAAGTTGATCCTCATTGCTCCTTACTGGCCTCGTCAGGTCTGGTGTCCCTTCCTCGAGCCTCTTCTCCTGGATGATACTTGGATTCTGGACCCAGCTCCAGATCTATTGACTCATGTGTCTGGTTCGCTACACCCCTCAATCCACACCCTCAAATTGACAGCGTGGCTGCTCCAGTTCCATCCCTAGTCAGGCTTCATGATGTATCATCCTCAATGTCTCATATTCTTATGTCCTCCCATAAACCTTCAACTAGGAGGCTGTATGGCAGTAAATGGAAAAGATTTTCTATTTGGGCACAGAGAATGAATGTAGATCCATACACTGCTTCTGTCCCTGTGATTATGGATTTTCTTTGAGCTTTTTCAGCAAGTATCTGCCACTGCCACTATCGGAGTCCAATTGGTGGTGATACCTCATTTTCACTTAGGTTTTCCAGATACCAGTTTAATGTCTCATAAGCTGTGCAAGACCTTTTTTGAAAGGGGCCACTCTATTGAGACCACCTCTGCAAGAAACTGTGGCTTCTTGGGATTTAAATTTTGTGTTGTCCAAATTGACTTCTCCCCCTTTGAATCTTCCCACTCATCTTCTCTAAATTTTTTGTCTTGGAAGACATTGTTTTTGGTAGCTATCACATCAGCTAGACATGTATCGGAGCTACAGGCCTTGTCTATTAAGCCACTGTATTTGATTTTTCACAGACAGGGTGTCATTACGTACTAATTCCTCCTTTGTCCCCAAAGTTTGTTTAATGCTACCTTAAACCAATCATAGAACTCCCAGTTTTCTTCCCTAACCACTGTAATGCAGCTGAGTACCGTTTTCATCAGCTAGACATTCATAGACAACTCTGTTTTTATCTACAGTGGACTAAGGCTTTCAGGAAATCCGATCAGTTATTAATTTCCTTTTCTGACTCTAGATTGGGCTTACCATTTTCTAAAGTGACTCTATTTAATTGGATTTCCAGTTGTATAGCCTTTATCTGTAGCTCGGAGGGCAAACCTTTACCCTACAGGATCAAGGCTCATTCTCCCAGGTCGCTGTGTACCTCTGCAGCCTTTCAAGCCAGGGTACCACTTGATAATATTTGTTCAGCAGCTACGTGGGCTACCCCTCACACTTTTATTACACATTACAAATTGGATTTGGCATCCAGGGGTAGAGCATCCTTTGTCTCCACGGTGCTCGAGTATTTTCCAATGAAAAGAATAAGACGCTAGGGATGCTGTCCCATATGTAAAAATGAAGGTGAGGTCGGACTACCTAACATTAAGAAGTTATGTACTCACCATAACGTTCCATGTTGGTAGTCCATCTCATCCTTCATTTTTACCAACCCACCCTCCTGCCCCCATCCTGGAAGATATGGAAGTAATAATTTGGTTGTCCTTGGTTGGAGACCCTTTAGTATTGGTTGTTTTTATGGTTGTTATTCTATTGAGCAGCAAACAAGATCTGGGGATTGTACTGGTGCACCATGGAATTACCTACTTAGCCACGAGCCAACCAGAAGTCTTCCAGCTTGTAAATCGGCCGAGTCGGAGCCGAGGATCGGCTCCGAACCTATATGTAAAAATGAAGGGCGAGATGGACTGCCAACATGGAGTGTTATGGTGAGTACATAACTTATTTGTTGAAGTGATTAACCAATGCTTCATATTTAGTCTTGTTTAACGTATACAAACTCATCAGATAGTTTCACACAGAAATTATACACTTGCGAACATTACTGTTTAGCAGCACGAGCTGTACCTTCACTGTAAAGGAGAAATCACCAATTTTCTTCCCACTTCATCCTCGAGATGTTAGTCTGAATCACATAGTTACAGTCGCACAGAAACGCATCAAATCTCAACTGCGAGCACTTTCAGCTTGCGTGTGTTCACCTCTGAACGTCTGCAATCACAGCATCAAGAGAAAGTGACCTTAACCTTAAACACATACTCTTTCCCTAGAGCGACACCACTATTACTCATTTACACATCTCTAATGGGTATTTAGTACCTCAGTGAACCAAACACTCATATTACAGTAAACATTGGACAGGGGGCTAGTCAGCTGCTATATTTTTTTTTTTTGAAAGTAATTCTTTCATGTTTTAAATTCATTGGAATATAAATGTATGTCATTATCTCCCTTCCTATGCCTTCCATTGGAGTTTTTCACCATGAATCTCAACTGAAGAGAGGTGTAGCCATTCTGTTTTGACACTCAAAGCCTTAAATGTAAATATTTTAAATTAATTGATCATTTAAAGTGCTGAAGCTCTCTCAATGGTTAGGCGGTATACTGTGACAATTACTTGGTTTGAGATTCTGCTGAACAGATGCGCGGCACTTGTGCTGTGTATACATATAAGAAGGAATTAGCATATGACAAGACATTCAGAGTGAGAGCCGACCTTTGCAGCATCAAAGCATGGTGCTGGTTGTGGAGAGGATTGGCAGATTGATGTTGGTTACGTATTTGTACCCCTGCTGCTGTTTGCACTGTTCATGAGGGGTTAAGAAAGTCTGAGGAACCAGGCGGGTTCTGGGGCTGGTGCAGAGGAACGATTGATTGAGTTGCTAGTCCAAATCATCTTGAGCCTTTTTGTTTGTATATAGAACACGAAACGCATTACAGATCCGATCGCTTAGAGATTCGTAGCCCCACCAGATGCACAGTAATAAGCCTCACCCCAACCCTGCCTCTCACCCAGCATCACAGCCACATCGTTAAGCACTC